>NW_026263102.1:0-45000 GCF_947179515.1 Apodemus sylvaticus | reverse complement strand
AGATATTTTTGCACGATGCGGGATTTCCTTAAAACGTGGTTTTCTGACAAATTTTGACGAAAGAAAATACTCCTGTGGGTTCTCTTTTGAGGCTACACATTTAGACGTACACGCCACACCAAATCTTTTCGAGTTACAACGTGTTGTTTAGGAGAAACAAGCTAATTTTTCTACGATGCGTTATTTCTTCTCATAAAGTTTAAGTGTTTCCATTAGGTACATATTTGCCTTTACTCTGCAACACTGTATTTCCTTATAACGTGGTATTCTTGCATATTCTTTCGAGAGAAAACTCTCCTGTGCGTTCTCCTTTGAGGCTACATGCTTAGACATTCACGCAACACCAAAGCTTTTCGAGTTACAACGTGTTGTTTAGGAGATACAAGCTAATATTTTTACGATGCGTTATTTCTTCTCATAAAGTTTAAGTGTTTCCATTACGTACATATTTGCCTTTACTCTGCAACACTGTATTTCCTTATAACGTGGTATTCTTGCATATTCTTTCGAGAGAAAACTCTCCTGTGCATTCCCCTTTGAGGCTACATGCTTAGACATACACGCAACACCAAAGCTTTTCGAGTTACAACGTGTTTTTTAGGAAAAACAAGATAATTTCACACGATGCGGGATTTCCTTAAAACGTGGTTTTCTGACAAATTTTGACGAAAGAAAATTATCCTGTGGGTTCTCTTTTTAGGCTACACGTTTAGACGTACACACCACACCAAATCTTTTCGAGTTATAACGTGTTGTTTAGGAGATACAAACTAATTTTGTAAGATGCCTTATTTCGTCTCGTAAACTTTAAGTTTTTCCAATATGTACGTATTTGTCTTTACTCTGCAACACTGTATTTCCTTATAACGTGGTATTCTTACACATTCTTTCGAGAGAAAACTCTCCTGTGCGTTCTCTTTTGAGGCTATACGCTTTGACATACACGCAACACCAAAGTTATTCGAGTTACAATGTGTTGTTTAGGAAAAACAAGATAATTTAGCATGATGCGGGATTTCCTTAAAACGTGGTTTTCTGACAAATTTTGACGAAAGAAAATACTCCTGTGGGTTCTCTTTTGAGGCTACACATTTAGACGTGCCCGAGACACTAAATCTTGTCGAGTTACAACGTGTTGTTTAGGAGATACAAGCTAATTTTTTTACGATGCATTATTTCTTCTCATAAAGTTTACGTGTTTCCATTACGTAAATATTTGGCTTTACTCTGCAACACTGTATTTCCTTATAACGAGGTATTCTTGCATATTCTTTCGAGAGAAAACTCTCCTGTGCGGTCTCCTTTGAGGCTACATGCTTAGACATACACTCAACTCCAAAGCTTTTCGAGTTACAACATGTTGTTTAGGAAAAACAACATAATTTCGCACGATGCGGGATTTCCTTAAAACGTGGTTTTCTGACAAATTTTGACCAAATAAAACTCTCCTGTGTGTACTATTTTGAGGCTACACTTTTAGACGTACACGCCACACCAAATCTTTTCGAGTTACAACCTGTTGTTTAGGAGATACAAGCTAATTTTTTACGATGCGTTATTTCTTCTCGTAAAGTGTTTCCAATAAGTACGTATTTGTCTTTACTCTGCAACACGGTATTTCTTTAATACGTGGATTTCTTACATATTCTTTCGAGAGAAAACTCTCCTGTGCGTTCTCTTTTGAGGGTACACGCTTAAACATACACGCAACACCAAAGCTTTTCGAGTTACAATGTGTTGTTTATGAAGAACAAGATAATTTCTCACGATGCGGGATTTCCTTAAAACGTGGTTTTCTGACAAATTTTGACGAAAGAAAATTGTCCTGTGGTTCTCTTTTGAGGCTACACCTTTAGACGTACACGCCACACCAAACCTTTTCGAGTTACAACGTGTTGTTTAGGAGATACAAGCTAATTTTGTACGATGCTTTATTTCATCTCGTAAAGTTTAAGGGTTTCCAATACGTAAGTATTTGTCTTTATTCTGCAACACTGTACTTCCTTATAACGTGGTATTCTCACATATTCTTTCGAGAGAAAACTCTCCTGTGTGTTCTCTTTTGAGGCTACACGCTTAGTCATACACGCATCACCAAAGATTTTCGAGTTACTACGTGTTGTTTAGGAAAAACAAGATAATTTCGCACGATGCTGGATTTCCTTAAAACGTGCTTTTCTGAAACTTTGACGAAAGAAAATTCTCCTATGGGTTCTCTTTTGAGGCTACAAGTTTAGACGTACACGCCACACCAAATCTTTTCGAGTTACAAAGTGTTGTTTAGGAGATACGAGCTAATTTTGTACGATGCTGTATTTCATCTCGTAAAGTTTAAGGGTTTCCAATACGTACGTATTTTTCTTTACTCTGCAACACTGTATTTCCTTATAACGTGGTATTCTTACATATTCTTTTGAGAGAAAACTCCCCTGTGTGTTCTCTTTTAAGGCTACACGCTGAGACATACACGCAACACCAAAGGATTTTCGAGTTACAATGTGTTGTTTAGGAAAAACAAGATAATTTCGCACGATGTAGGATTTCCTTAATACGTGGTTTTGTGACAAATTTGACCAAAGAAAATTCTCCTGTGTGTTCTCTTTTTGAGGCTACACGTTTAGACGTACCTGCCACACCAAACATTTTCGAGTTACAACGTGTTGTTTAGGAGATACAAGCTAATTTTTTATGATGCGTTATTTCTTCACGTAAAGTGTTTCCAATACGTACGTATTTGTCTTTACTCTGCAACACTGTATTTCCTTATAACCTGGTATTCTTACTTATTCTTTTGAGTGAAAACTCTCCTGTGTGTTCTCTTTTGAGGCTACACACTGAGACATACACGCAACACCCAAGCTTTTTGAGTTACAACGTGTTGTTTAGGAAAAACAAGATAATTTCGCAGGATGCGGGATTTCGTTAAAACCTTGTTTTCTGACCAATTTTGACGAAAGAAAATTCTCCAGTGAGTTCTCTTTTGAGGCTAAACTTTTAGACATACACGCCAAACTAAATGTTTTCGAGTTTCCACTTGTTGTTTAGGAGATACAAGCTAATATTGTGTGATGCTTAATTTCTTCTCGTAATGTGTTTTCAATATGTACGTATTTGTCTTTACTCTGCAACACTGTATTTCCTTATAACGTTGAATTCTTACATGTTCTAATGAGAGAAAACTCTCCTGTGCATTCTCTTTTGAGGCTACACGCTTAGACATACACGCAACACCAAAGCTTTTCGAGTTACCACTTGTTGTTTAGGAAAAACAAGATAATTTCCCACGATGCGGTATTTCTTTAAAACGTGGTTTTCTGACAAATTTTGACGAAAGAAAATACTCCTTTGTGTTCTCCTTTGAGGCTACACGTTTAGACATACACGCCAAAACAAATCTTTTCGACTTACCATGTGTTGTTTAGGAGATACAAGCTAATTTTGTTCGATGCGTATTTCTTCTCGTAAAATATTCCCAATATGTAAGTATTTGTCTTTACTCTGAAACACTGTATTTCCTTATAACGTGGTATTCTTACATATTCTTTCGAGAGAAAACTATCTTGTGCGTTCCGTTTTGAGGCTACACACTTAGACATACAGGCAACACCAAAGCTTTTCGAGTTACAACGTGTTGTTAATGAATAAAAAGATAATTTCGCACGATGCGGGATTTATTGAAAACGTGGTTTTCTGAAAAATTTGACAAAGGAAAATTCTTCTGTGGGATTTCCTTTGAGGCTACACGTATAGACGTACACGTCACACCAAATCTTTTCGAGTTACAACGTGTTGTTTAGGAGATACAAGCTAATTTTGTACGATGCATTATTTCTTCTCGTAAAGTGTTTCCAATATGTACTTATTTGCCTTTAGTCTACAAAATTGTATTTCTTTATAACGTGGTATTCTTACATATTCCTTTGAGAGAAAACTCTCCTGTGCCTTCTCTTTTGAGGCTCCACGCTTAGACATACACGCAACACCAAAGCTTTTTGAGTTACAACATGTTATTTAGGAAAAAGAAGATGATTTCGCACGATGCGGGATTTCCTTAAAACGTGGTGTTCTGAAAAATTTTAACGAAAGAAAATTCTTCTCTGGGTTCTTTTTGAGGCTACACGTTTAGACGTACACGCCACACCAAATATTTTCGAGTTACAACGTGTTGTTTAGGAGATACAAGCTAATTTTGTACGATGCTTTATTTCATCTCGTAAAGTTTAAGGGTTTCCAATACGTAAGTATTTGTCATTATTCTGCAACAGTGGACTTCCTTATAACGTGGTATTCTCACATATTCTTTCGAGAGAAAAGTCTCCTGTGTGTTCTCTTATGAGGCTACACGCTTAGACATACACGCAACACCAAAGCTTTTCAAGTTACAATGCGTTGTTTAGGAAAAACCAGATAATTTCGCACGATGCAGGATTTCCTTAATATGTGGTTTTCTGACAAATTTTGACCAAATAAAACTCTCCTGTGTGTACTCTTTTGAGGCTACACGTTTAGACGTACATGCCACACCAAATCCTTTCGAGTTACCACGTGTTGTTTAGGAGATACACGCCAATTTTGTATGATGCGTTATTTCTTCTCGTAAAGTGTTTCCAATATGTACGTATTTGTCTTTACTCTGCAACACTGTATTTCCTTATAACGTTGTATTCTTACATGTCTTTCGAGAGAAAACTCTCTTGTGCATTGTCTTTAGAGGAAACATGCTCAGTCATACACGCAACAACAAAGCTTTCAAGTTACAATGTGTTGTTTAGGAAAAACAAGATAATTTTGCACGATGCGGGATTTCTTTAAAACGTGGTTTTTTGACAAATTTTGACGAAAGAAAATTCTCCTGTGGTTTCTGTTTTGAGGCTACACGTGTAGACGTACAAGCCACACAAAATATTTTCGAGTTACAACGTGTTGTTTAGGAGATACAAGCAAATATTGTACGATGCGTTATTTCTTCCCTAAAGTGTTTCCAATATGTACTTATTTGTCTTTACTCTGCAACACTGTATTTTCTTATAACGTGGTATTCTTACATATTCTTTCTAGGGAAAACTCTCCTGTGGATTCTCTTTTGAGGCTACACGCTTAGACAAAAAAGGAACGCCAAAGCTTTTCGAGTTACAACGTGTTGTTTAGGAAAAACAAGATAATTTCGCACGATGCGAGATTTCCATAAAACGTGGATTTCTGACAAATTTTGACGAAAGAAAGTTCTCCTGTGGGTTCTCTTTTGAGGCTACACGTGTAGAGGTACGAGCCACACCAAATCTTTTCGAGTTAAAACCTGTTGTTTAGGAGATACAAGCTAATTTTGTATTATGCTTTATTTCTTCTCTTAAAGTGTTTCCAATACGTACGTATTTGTCTTTACTCTGCAACACTGTATTTCCTTATAACGTGGTATTCTTACATATTCTTTCGAGAGAAAACTCTCCTGTGCATTCTCTTTTGAGGCTACACACTTAGATATACACGCAACACCAAAGCTTTTCGAGTTACAACTTGTTGTTTAGGAAAAACAAGATAATTTCGCACGATGCGAGATTTCCTTAAAACGTGGTTTCTGACAAATTTTGATGAAAAAATATTCTCCTGTCGGTTCTCGTTTGAGGCTACACTTTTAGACGTACATGTCACACCAAATCTTTTCGAATTACAACGTGTTGTTTAGGAGATACAAGCTACTTTTTTAAGATGCGTTATTTCTTCTCGTAAAGTGTTTCCAATATGTACTTATTTGTCTTTACTCTGCTAAATTGTATTTCCTTTTAACGTGGTATTCTTACACATTCTTTCGAGAGAAAACTCTCCTGTGCCTTCTCTTTGGAGGCTCCACGCTTACACATACACGCAACACCAAAGCTTTTCGAGTTACAACATGTTGTTTAGGAAAAAGATGATTTCGTACGATGAGGGATTTCCTTAAAACATGGTTTTCTGAAAAATTTTGAAGGAAGAAAATTCTCCTGTGGGTTCTCTTTTGATGCTACACATTTAGACGTACATGCCACACCAAATCTTTTCTAGGTACAACCTTTTGTTTAGGAGATACAAGCTAATTTTCTACGATGTGTTCTTTTCATAAAGTGTTTCCAATACCTACATATTTGTCTTTACTCTGCAACATTGTATTTCCTTATAACGTGGTATTTTTACATATTCTTTCGAGAGAAAACTATCCTGTGCGTTCCCTTTTGAGCCTACACACTGAGACATACAGGCAACACCAAAGCTTTTCGAGTTACAACGTGTTGTTTATGAAAAACAAGATAATTTCGCACGATGCAGGATTTCCTTAAAACGTGGTTTTCTGACAAATTTTGAAGAAAGAAAATTCTCCTGTCGGTTCTCTTTTGAGGCTACACGTTTAGACGTACATGACACACCAAATCCTTTCGAGTTACCACGTGTTATTTAGGAGATACACGCTAATTTTGTACGATGCGTTATTTCTTCTCGTAAAGTGTTTCCAATATGTACGTATTTGTCTTTACTCTGCAACACTGTATTTCCTTATAACGTTGTATTCTTACATGTTCTTTCAAGAGAAAACTCTCTTGTGCATTGTCTTTAGAGGCAACATGCTCAGACATACACGCAACAGCAAAGCTTTTCGAGTTAAAACGTGTTGTTTAGGAAAAACAAGATAATTTTGCACGATGCGGGATTTCCTTAAAACGTGGTTTTTTGACAAATTTTGACGAAAGAAAATTCTCCTGTGGTTTCTGTTTTGAGGCTACACGTGTAGACGTACGAGCCACACCAAATATTTTCGAGTTACAACGTGTTGTTTAGGAGATACAAGCAAATATTGTACGATGCATTATTTCTTCCCTAAAGTGTTTCCAATACGTACTTATTTGTCTTTACTCTGCAACACTGTATTTTCTTATAACGTGGTATTCTTACATATTCTTTCTAGGGAAAACTCTCCTGTGCATTCTCTTTTGAGGCTACACGCTTAGACAAACAAGCAACGCCAAAGCTTTTCGAGTTACAACGTTTTGTTTAGGAAAAACAAGATAATTTCGCAGGATGCGAGATTTCCATAAAACGTGGTTTTCTGACAAATTTTGACGAAAGAAAGTTCTCCTGTGGGTTCTCTTTTGAGGCAACACGTGTAGAGGTATGAGCCACACCAAATCTTTTCGAATTATAACCTGTTGTTTAGGAGATACAAGCTAATTTTGTATTATGCTTTATTTCTTCTCTTAAAGTGTTTCCAATACGTACGTAGTTGTCTTTACTCTGCAACACTGTATTTCCTTATAATGTGGTATTCTTACATATTCTTTCGAGAGAAAACTCTCCTGTGCATTCTCTTTTGAGGCTACACGCTTAGACATACACGCAACACCAAAGCTTTTCGTGTTGCAATGTGTTGTTTAGGAAAAACAAGATAATTTTTCACGATGCGAGATTTCCTTAAAACGTGGTTTCTGACAAATTTTGATGAAAGAATATTCTCCTGTGGGTTCTCGTTTGAGGCTACACTTTTAGACGTACACGTCACACTGAATCTTTTCGAGTTACAACGTGTTGTTTAGGAGATACAAGCTAATTTTGTAGGATGCATTATTTCTTTTTGTAAAGTGTTTCCAATATATACTTATTTGTCTTTACTCTGCAACACTGTATTTCCTCATAACGTGGTATTCTTACATATTCTTTCGAGAGAAAACTCTCCTGTGCCTTCCCTTTTGGGGCTCCACGCTTACACATACACGCAATACCAAAGCTTTTGGAGTTACAACATTTTGTTTAGAAAAAAGAAGATGATTTCGCATGATGCGGGATATCCTTAAAATGTGGTTTTCTGAAAAAAATTGACGAAAGAAAATTCTCCTGTGGGTTCTCTTTTGAGGCTCCACGTTAAGACGTACACGCTGCACCAAATATTTTCCAGTTACAACGTTTGGTTTAGGAGATACAAGCTAATTTTGTACGATGCATTACTTCTTCTCATAAAGTGTTTCCAATATGTAGGTATTTGTCTTTACTCTGCAACACTGTATTTCCTTATAACGTGGTACTCTTACATATTCTTTCGAGAGAAAACTATCCTGTGCGTTCCCTTTTGAGGCTACACACTGAGACATACAGACAACACCAAAGCTTTTCGAGTTACAACGTGTTGTTTACGAAAAACAAGATAATTTCGCACGATGCAGGATTTCCTTAAAACGTGGTTTTCTGACAAATTTTGAAGAAAGAAAATTCTCCTGTCGGTTCTCCTTTGAGGCTACACGTTTAGACGTACATGCCACACCAAATCCTTTCGAGTTACCACGTGTTGTTTAGGAGATACACGCTAATTTTGTACGATACGTTATTTCTTCTCGTAAAGTGTTTCCAATATGTACGTATTTGTCTTTACTCTGCAACACTGTATTTCCTTATAACGTTGTATTCTTACATGTTCTTTCGAGAGAAAACTCTCTTGTGCATTGTCTTTAGAGGAAACATGCTCAGACATACACGCAACAACAAAGCATTTCGAGTTACAATGTGTTGTTTAGGAAAAACAAGATAATTTTGCACGATGCGGGATTTCCTTAAAACGTGGTTTTTTGACAAATTTTGACGAAAGAAAATTCTCCTGTGGTTTCTGTTTTGAGGCTACACGTGTAGACGTACGAGCCACACCAAATATTTTCGAGTTACAACGTGTTGTTTAGGAGATACAAGCAAATATTGTACGATGCGTTATTTCTTCCCTAAAGTGTTTCCAATATGTACTTATTTGTCTTTACTCTGCAATACTGTATTTTCTTATAACGTGGTATTCTTACATATTCTTTCTAGGGAAAACTCTCCTGTGCATTCTCTTTTGAGGCTACACGCTTAGACAAACAAGCAACGCAAAAGCTTTTCGAGTTACAACGTGTTGTTTAGGAAAAACAAGATAATTTCGCACGATGCGAGATTTCCAAAAAAACGTGGTGTTCTGACAAATTTTGACGAAAGAAAGTTCTCCTGTGGGTTCTCTTTTGAGGCTACGTGTGTAGAGGTATGAGCCACACCAAATCTTTTCGAGTTATAACCTGTTGTTTAGGAGATACATGCTAATTTTGTATTATGCTTTATTTCTTCTCTTAAAGTGTTTCCAATACGTACGTATTTGTCTTTACTCTGCAACACTGTATTTCCTTATAACGTGGTATTCTTACATATTCTTTCGAGAGAAAACTCTCCTGTGCATTCTCTTTTGAGGCTACACGCTTAGACATACACGCAACACCAAAGCTTTTCGAGTTAGAACTTGTTGTTTAGGAAAAACAAGATAATTTCGCACGATGCGAGATTTCCTTAAAACGTGGTTTCTGACAAATTTTGATGAAAAAATATTCTCCTGTCGGTTCTCGTTTGAGGCTACACTTTTAGACGTACATGTCACACCAAATCTTTTCGAATTACAACGTGTTGTTTAGGAGATACAAGCTACTTTTTTAAGATGCGTTATTTCTTCTCGTAAAGTGTTTCCAATATGTACTTATTTGTCTTTACTCTGCTAAATTGTATTTCCTTTTAACGTGGTATTCTTACACATTCTTTCGAGAGAAAACTCTCCTGTGCCTTCTCTTTGGAGGCTCCACGCTTACACATACACGCAACACCAAAGCTTTTCGAGTTACAACATGTTGTTTAGGAAAAAGATGATTTCGTACGATGAGGGATTTCCTTAAAACATGGTTTTCTGAAAAATTTTGAAGGAAGAAAATTCTCCTGTGGGTTCTCTTTTGATGCTACACATTTAGACGTACATGCCACACCAAATCTTTTCTAGGTACAACCTTTTGTTTAGGAGATACAAGCTAATTTTCTACGATGTGTTCTTTTCATAAAGTGTTTCCAATACCTACATATTTGTCTTTACTCTGCAACATTGTATTTCCTTATAACGTGGTATTTTTACATATTCTTTCGAGAGAAAACTATCCTGTGCGTTCCCTTTTGAGCCTACACACTGAGACATACAGGCAACACCAAAGCTTTTCGAGTTACAACGTGTTGTTTATGAAAAACAAGATAATTTCGCACGATGCAGGATTTCCTTAAAACATGGTTTTCTGACAAATTTTGAAGAAAGAAAATTCTCCTGTCGGTTCTCTTTTGAGGCTACACGTTTAGACGTACATGACACACCAAATCCTTTCGAGTTACCACGTGTTATTTAGGAGATACACGCTAATTTTGTACGATGCGTTATTTCTTCTCGTAAAGTGTTTCCAATATGTACGTATTTGTCTTTACTCTGCAACACTGTATTTCCTTATAACGTTGTATTCTTACATGTTCTTTCAAGAGAAAACTCTCTTGTGCATTGTCTTTAGAGGCAACATGCTCAGACATACACGCAACAGCAAAGCTTTTCGAGTTAAAACGTGTTGTTTAGGAAAAACAAGATAATTTTGCACGATGCGGGATTTCCTTAAAACGTGGTTTTTTGACAAATTTTGACGAAAGAAAATTCTCCTGTGGTTTCTGTTTTGAGGCTACACGTGTAGACGTACGAGCCACACCAAATATTTTCGAGTTACAACGTGTTGTTTAGGAGATACAAGCAAATATTGTACGATGCATTATTTCTTCCCTAAAGTGTTTCCAATACGTACTTATTTGTCTTTACTCTGCAACACTGTATTTTCTTATAACGTGGTATTCTTACATATTCTTTCTAGGGAAAACTCTCCTGTGCATTCTCTTTTGAGGCTACACGCTTAGACAAACAAGCAACGCCAAAGCTTTTCGAGTTACAACGTTTTGTTTAGGAAAAACAAGATAATTTCGCAGGATGCGAGATTTCCATAAAACGTGGTTTTCTGACAAATTTTGACGAAAGAAAGTTCTCCTGTGGGTTCTCTTTTGAGGCAACACGTGTAGAGGTATGAGCCACACCAAATCTTTTCGAATTATAACCTGTTGTTTAGGAGATACAAGCTAATTTTGTATTATGCTTTATTTCTTCTCTTAAAGTGTTTCCAATACGTACGTAGTTGTCTTTACTCTGCAACACTGTATTTCCTTATAATGTGGTATTCTTACATATTCTTTCGAGAGAAAACTCTCCTGTGCATTCTCTTTTGAGGCTACACGCTTAGACATACACGCAACACCAAAGCTTTTCGTGTTGCAATGTGTTGTTTAGGAAAAACAAGATAATTTTTCACGATGCGAGATTTCCTTAAAACGTGGTTTCTGACAAATTTTGATGAAAGAATATTCTCCTGTGGGTTCTCGTTTGAGGCTACACTTTTAGACGTACACGTCACACTGAATCTTTTCGAGTTACAACGTGTTGTTTAGGAGATACAAGCTAATTTTGTAGGATGCATTATTTCTTTTTGTAAAGTGTTTCCAATATATACTTATTTGTCTTTACTCTGCAACACTGTATTTCCTCATAACGTGGTATTCTTACATATTCTTTCGAGAGAAAACTCTCCTGTGCCTTCCCTTTTGGGGCTCCACGCTTACACATACACGCAATACCAAAGCTTTTGGAGTTACAACATTTTGTTTAGAAAAAAGAAGATGATTTCGCATGATGCGGGATATCCTTAAAATGTGGTTTTCTGAAAAAAATTGACGAAAGAAAATTCTCCTGTGGGTTCTCTTTTGAGGCTCCACGTTAAGACGTACACGCTGCACCAAATATTTTCCAGTTACAACGTTTGGTTTAGGAGATACAAGCTAATTTTGTACGATGCATTACTTCTTCTCATAAAGTGTTTCCAATATGTAGGTATTTGTCTTTACTCTGCAACACTGTATTTCCTTATAACGTGGTACTCTTACATATTCTTTCGAGAGAAAACTATCCTGTGCGTTCCCTTTTGAGGCTACACACTGAGACATACAGACAACACCAAAGCTTTTCGAGTTACAACGTGTTGTTTACGAAAAACAAGATAATTTCGCACGATGCAGGATTTCCTTAAAACGTGGTTTTCTGACAAATTTTGAAGAAAGAAAATTCTCCTGTCGGTTCTCCTTTGAGGCTACACGTTTAGACGTACATGCCACACCAAATCCTTTCGAGTTACCACGTGTTGTTTAGGAGATACACGCTAATTTTGTACGATACGTTATTTCTTCTCGTAAAGTGTTTCCAATATGTACGTATTTGTCTTTACTCTGCAACACTGTATTTCCTTATAACGTTGTATTCTTACATGTTCTTTCGAGAGAAAACTCTCTTGTGCATTGTCTTTAGAGGAAACATGCTCAGACATACACGCAACAACAAAGCATTTCGAGTTACAATGTGTTGTTTAGGAAAAACAAGATAATTTTGCACGATGCGGGATTTCCTTAAAACGTGGTTTTTTGACAAATTTTGACGAAAGAAAATTCTCCTGTGGTTTCTGTTTTGAGGCTACACGTGTAGACGTACGAGCCACACCAAATATTTTCGAGTTACAACGTGTTGTTTAGGAGATACAAGCAAATATTGTACGATGCGTTATTTCTTCCCTAAAGTGTTTCCAATATGTACTTATTTGTCTTTACTCTGCAATACTGTATTTTCTTATAACGTGGTATTCTTACATATTCTTTCTAGGGAAAACTCTCCTGTGCATTCTCTTTTGAGGCTACACGCTTAGACAAACAAGCAACGCAAAAGCTTTTCGAGTTACAACGTGTTGTTTAGGAAAAACAAGATAATTTCGCACGATGCGAGATTTCCAAAAAAACGTGGTGTTCTGACAAATTTTGACGAAAGAAAGTTCTCCTGTGGGTTCTCTTTTGAGGCTACGTGTGTAGAGGTATGAGCCACACCAAATCTTTTCGAGTTATAACCTGTTGTTTAGGAGATACATGCTAATTTTGTATTATGCTTTATTTCTTCTCTTAAAGTGTTTCCAATACGTACGTATTTGTCTTTACTCTGCAACACTGTATTTCCTTATAACGTGGTATTCTTACATATTCTTTCGAGAGAAAACTCTCCTGTGCATTCTCTTTTGAGGCTACACGCTTAGACATACACGCAACACCAAAGCTTTTCGAGTTAGAACTTGTTGTTTAGGAAAAACAAGATAATTTCGCACGATGCGAAATTTCCTTAAAACGTGGTTTCTGACAAATTTAGATGAAAGAATATTCTCCTGTTGGTTCTCGTTTGAGGCTACACTTTTAGACGTACATGTCACACCAAATCTTTTCGAGTTACAACGTGTTGTTTAGGAGATACAAACTACTTTTTTAAGATGCGTTATTTCTTCTCGTAAAGTGTTTCCAATATGTACTTATTTGTCTTTACTCTGCAAAATTGTATTTCCTTTTAACGTGGTATTCTTACATATTCTTTCGAGAGAAAACTCTCCTGTGCCTTCTCTTTGGAGGCTCCACGCTTACACATACACGCAACACCAAAGCTTTTCGAGTTACAACATGTTGTTTAGGAAAAAGATGATTTCGTACGATGAGGGATTTCCTTAAAACGTGGTTTTCTGAAAAATTTTGAAGGAAGAAAATTCTCCTGTGGGTTCTCTTTTGATGCTACACATTTACACGTACATGCCACACCAAATCTTTTCGAGGTACAACATTTTGTTTAGGAGATACAAGCTAATTTTCTAAGATGTGTTCTTTTCGTAAAGTGTTTACAATACGTACTTATTTGTCTTTATCTGCAACATTGTATTTCCTTATAACGTGGTATTCGTACATATTCTTTCGAGAGAAAACTATCCTGTCCGTTCCCTTTTGAGGCTACACACTGAGACATACAGACAACACCAAAGCTTTTCGAGTTACAACGTGTTGTTTACGAAAAACAAGATAATTTCGCACGATGCAGGATTTCCTTAAAACGTGGTTTTCTGACAAATTTTGAAGAAAGAAAATTCTCCTGTCGGTTCTCCTTTGAGGCTACACGTTTAGATGTACATGCCACACCAAATCCTTTCGAGTTACCACGTGTTGTTTAGGAGATACACGCTAATTTTGTACAATGCGTTATTTCTTCTCGTAAAGTGTTTCCAATATGTACGTATTTGTCTTTACTCTGCAACACTGTATTTCCTTATAACGTTGTATTCTTACATGTTCTTTCGAGAGAAAACTCTCTTGTGCATTGACTTTAGAGGAAACATGCTCAGACATACACGCAACAACAAAGCTTTTCGAGTTACAATGTGTTGTTTAGGAAAAACAAGATAATTTTGCACGATGCGGGATTTCCTTAAAACGGGGTTTTTGACAAATTTTGACGAAAGAAAATTCTCCTGTGGTTTCTGTTTTGAGGCTACACGTGTTGACGTACGAGCCACACCAAATATTTTCGAGTTACAACGTGTTGTTTAGGAGATACAAGCAAATATTGTACGATGCGTTATTTCTTCCCTAAAGTGTTTCCAATATGTACTTATTTGTCTTTACTCTGCAATACTGTATTTTCTTATAACGTGGTATTCTTACATATTCTTTCTAGGGAAAACTCTCCTGTGCATTCTCTTTTGAGGCTACACGCTTAGACAAACAAGCAACGCCAAAGCTTTTCGAGTTACAACGTGTTGTTTAGGAAAAACAAGATAATTTCGCAGGATGCGAGATTTCCATAAAACGTGGTTTTCTGACAAATTTTGACGAAAGAAAGTTCTCCTGTAGGTTCTCTTTTGAAGCAACACGTGTAGAGGTACGAGCCAGACCAAATCTTTTCGAATTATAACCTGTTGTTTAGGAGATACAAGCTAATTTTGTATTATGCTTTATTTCTTCTCTTAAAGTGTTTCCAATACGTACGTAGTTGTCTTTACTCTGCAACACTGTATTTCCTTATAATGTGGTATTCTTACATATTCTTTCGAGAGAAAACTCTCCTGTGCATTCTCTTTTGAGGCTACACGCTTAGACATACACGCAACACCAAAGCTTTTCGTGTTGCAATGTGTTGTTTAGGAAAAACAAGATAATTTTTCACGATGCGAGATTTCCTTAAAACGTGGTTTCTGACAAATTTTGATGAAAGAAAATTCTCCTGTGGGTTCTCTGTTGAGGTTACACGTTTAGACGTACACGTCACACCAATTCTTTTCGAGTTACAACGTGTTGTTTAGGAGATACAAGCTAATATTTCACGACGCGTTATTTCTTCTCGTAAAGTGTTTCCAATATGTACTTATTTGTCTTTACTCTGCAAAATTGTATTTCCTTAACGTGGTATTCTTACATAATCTTTCAAGAGAAAACTCTCCTGTGCCTTCTCTTCTGAGGCTGCACACTTAGACATACACGCAACACCAAAGCTTTTCGAGTTACAACATGTTGTTTAGGAAAAAGAAGATAATTTCGCATGATGCGGGATTTCCTTATAACGTGGTTTTCTGAAAAATTTTGAAGAAATAAAATTCTCCTGTGGGTTCTCTTTTGAGGCTACACGTTTAGACGTACACGTCACACCAAATCTTTTCGAGTTACAACGTGTTGTTTCGGAGATACAAGCTAATTTTTTTAGGATGCGTTACTTCTTCTTGTAAAGTGTGTCCAATATGTACATATTTGTCTTTACTCTGCAACACTGTATTTCCTTATAACGTGGTATTCTTACATATTCTTTTGAGAGAAAACTATCCCGTGCTTTCCCTTTTTAGGCTACACACTTAGACATACAGGCAACACCAAAGCTTTTCGAATTACAACGTGTTGTTTATGAAAAACAAGATAATTTCGCACGATGCAGGATTTCCTTAAAACGTGGTTTTCTGAAACATTTTGACGAAAGAAAATTCTTCAGTCTGTTTTCTTTTGAGGCTACACATTTAGACGTACACGCCACACCAAATCCTTTCGAGTTACCACGTGTTGTTTAGGAGATACAAGCTAATTTTGTACGATGCATTATTTCTTCTCATAAAGTGTTTCCAATACGTACGTATTTGTCTTTACTCTGCAACACTGTATTTCCTTATAAAGTTGTATTCTTACATATTCTTTCGAGAGAAAACTCTCCTGTGCGTTCTCTTTAGAGGCTACACGCTTAGACATACACGCAACGCCAAAGCATTTCGAGTTACAATGTGTTGTTTAGGAAAAACAAGATAATTTCGCACGATGCGAGATTTCCATAAAACGTGGTTTTCTGAAAAATTTTGAGGGAAGAAAGTTATCCTGTGGGTTCTCTTTTGAGGCTACACGTGTAGAGGTACAAGCCACACCAAATCTTTTCGAGTTACAACGTGTTGTTTAGGAGATACAAGCTAATTTTTTACGATGCGTTACTTCTTCTCTTAAAGTGTTTCCAATAGTATTTGTCTTTACTCTGCAACCCTGTATTTCCTTATAACGTGGTATTCTTACATATTCTTTCGAGAAAAAAGTCTCCTGTGCCTTCTCTTTTGAGGCTACACGCTTAGACATACACGCAACACCAAAGCTTTCGAGTTACAACGTGTTGTTTAGGAAAAACAAGATAATTTCGCACGATGCGAGATTTCCTTAAAACGTGGTTTCTGACAAATTTTGATGAAAGAAAATTCTCCTGTGGGTTCTCGTTTGAGGCTACACTTTTAGACGTATACGTCACACCAAATCTTTTCGAGTTACAACGTGTTGTTTAGGAGATACAAGGTAATTTTGAACGATGCGTTATTTCTTCTCGTAAAGTGTTTCCAATATGTACTTATTTGTCTTTACTCTGCAAAATTGTATTTCCTTATAACATGGTATTCTTACATATTCTTTTGAGAGAAAACTCTCCTGTGCCTTCTCTTTTCAGGCTACACACTTACACATACAGGGAACACCAATGCTTTTCGAGTTACAACATGTTGTTTAGGAAAAAGAAGATGATTTCACACGATGCGGGATTTCCTTGAAACGTGGTGTTCTGAAAAATTTTGAAAAAAATAAATTCTCCTGTGTGTTCTCTTTTGAGGCTACACGTTTAGACGTACACGCCACACCAAATCCTTTCGAGTTACCTCGTAAAGTTTAGGAGATACAAGCTAATTTTGTACGATGCATTATTTCTTCTGGTAAAGTGTTTCCAATATGTACTTATTTGTCTTTACTCTGCAAAATTGTATTTCCTTATAACGTGGTATTCTTACATATTCTTTCGAGAGAAAACTCTCCTGTGCCTTCTCTTTTGAGGCTCCACGCTTACACATACACGCAACACCAAAGCTTTTTGAGTTACAACATGTTGTTTAGAAAATGAAGATGATTTCCCACGATGCGGGATTTCCTTAAAACGTGGTTTTCTGAAAAATTTTGAAGAAAGAAAATTCTCCTGTAGGTTCTCTTTTGAGGCTACACGTTTAGACGTCCATGCCACACCAAATCTTTTCGAGTTACAACGTGTTGTTTAGGAGATAAAACCTAATTTTTTACGATGCGTTAATTCTTCTCGTTATGTGTTTCCAATACATACGCATTTGTCTTTACTCTGCAACATTGTATTTCCTTATAACGTGGTATTCTTACATATTCTTTCGAGAGAAAACTATCCTGTGCGTTCTCTTTTGAGGTTACACACTTAGACATTGACGCAACACCAAACCTTTTCGAGTAAGAACATGTTATTTAGGAAAAACAATATAATTTCGCACGATGCGAGATTTCCTTAAAACGTGGTTTCTGACAAATTTTGATGAAAGAAAATTCACCTGTGGGTTCTCTTTTGAGGCTATACATTTAGACGTACACGTCACACCAAATCCTTTTGAGTTACAACGTGTTGTTTAGGAGATACAAGCTAATTTTGTATGATGCGTTATTTCTTCTTGTAAAGAGTTTCCAATATGTACTTATTTGTCTTTATTCTGAAAAATTGTATTTCCATATAACGTGGTATTCTTACATATTCTTTCGAGAGAAAACTCTCCTGTGCCTTCTCTTTTGAGGCTCCACACTTAGACATACACGCAACACTAAAGCTTTTCGAGTTACAACATGTTTTTTAGGAAAAAGAAGGTGATTTCGCACGATGCGGGATTTCCTTAAAACGTGGTTTTCTGAAAAATTTTAACGAAAGAAAATTCTCCTGTGGGTTCTCTTTTGAGGCTACACGTTTAGACATACAAGCCACACCAAATCTTTTCCAGTTACAACGTGTTGTTTAGGAGATACAAGCTAATTTTGTACGATGCGTTATTTCTTCTCGTAATGTGTTTCCAATATGTACGTATTTGTCTTTACTCTGCAACACTGTATTTCCTTATAACGTGGTATTCTTACATATTCTTTCGAGAAAAAACTCTCCTTTACATTCTCTTTTGAGGCTACATGTTTAGACATACACGCAACACCAAAGCTTTTCAAGTTACAACGTGATGTTTAGGAAAAACAAGATAATTTCGCATGATGCGAGATTTCCTTAAAACGTGGTTTCTGACAAATTTTGATGAAAGAAAATTCACCTGTGGGTTCTCTTTTGAGGCTATACATTTAGACGTACAAGTCACACCAAATCCTATTGAGTTACAACGTGTTGTTTAGGAGATACAAGCTAATTTTGTATGATGCGTTATTTCTTCTTGTAAAGTGTTTCCAATATGTGCTTATTTGTCTTTATTCTGAAAAATTGTATTTCCTTTTAACGTGTTATTCTTACATATTCTTTCGAGAGAAAACTCTCCTGTGCCTTCTCTTTTGAGGCTCCATGCTTAGACATACACGCAACACTAAAGCTTTTCGAGTTACAACATGTTTTTTAGGAAAAAGAAGGTGATTTCGCACGATGCGGGATTTCCTTAAAATGTGGCTTTCTGAAAAATTTTAACGAAAGAATATTCTCCTGTGGGTTCTCTTTTGAGGCTACACGTTTAGATGTACAAGCCACACCAAATCTTTTCCAGTTACAACGTGTTGTTTAGGAGATACAAGCTAATTTTGTAAGATGCGTTATTTCTTCTCGTAATGTGTTTCCAATATGTACGTATTTGTCTTTACTCTGCAACACTGTATTTCCTAATAACGTGGTATTCTTACATATTCTTTCGAGAAAAAACTCTCCTTTACATTCTGTTTTGAGGCTACATGCTTAGACATACACGCAACACCAAAGCTTTTCGAGTTACAATGTGTTGTTTAGGAAAAACAAGATAATTTCGCATGATGCGAGATTTCCTTAAAACGTGGTTTCTGACAAATTTTGATGAAAGAAAATTCTCTTGTGGGTTCCCTTTTGATGCTACACGCTTAGACGTACACGTCACACCAAATCTTTTCGAGTTACAACGTGTTGTTTAGTAGACACAAGCTAATTTTGTACGATGCGTTATTTCTTCTTGTAAAGTGTTTCCAATATGTACTTATTGGTCTTTATTCTGCAAAATTGTATTTTCTTATAACGTGGTATTCTTACATAATCTTTCGAGAGAAAACTCTCCTGTGCCTTCTCTTTTGAGGCTCCACGCTTACACATACACGCAACACCAAAGCTTTTCGAGTTACAACATGTTGTTTAGGAAAAAGAAGATGATTTCGCACGATGCGGGATTTCCTTAAAACGTGGTTTTCTGACAAATTTTGACGAAAGAAAATTCTCCTGTGGGTTCTCTTTTGAGGCTACACGTTTAGACGTACACGGCACACCAAATCTTTTCGAGTTACAACGTGTTGTTACGGAGATACAAGGTAATTTTGTAAGATGAGTTACTTCTTCTCTTAAAGTGTTTCCAATACGTTCTTATTTGTCTTTACTCTGCAACACTGTATTTCCTTATAACGTGGTATTCTTACATATTCGTTCGAGAGAAAACTATCCTGTGTGTTCCCTTTTTAGTCTACACACTTAGACATACAGGCAACACCACAGCTTTCTGAGTTACAACGTGTTGTTTATGAAAAACCAGATAATTTCGCACGATGCGGGATTTCCTTAAAACGTAGTTTTCTGAAAAATTTTGACGAAAGAAAATTCTTCAGTGGGTTCTCTTTTGAGGCTACACGTTTAGACGTACACGCCACACCAAATCCTTTCGAGTTACCACATGTGGTTTAGGAGATACAAGCTAATATTTTAAGATACGTTATTTCTTCTCATTAAGTGTTTCCAACATGTACGTATTTGTCTTTACTCTGCAACACTGTATTTCCTTATAACTTTGTATTCTTATATATTCTTTCGAGAGAAAACTCTCCTGTGCGTTCTCTTTAGAGGCTACACGCTTAGACATACAAGCAACGCCAAAGCTTTTCGAGTTACAATGTGTTGTTTAGGAAAAACAAGATAATTACGCACGATGCGAGATTTCCATAAAACGTGGTTTTCTGAAAAATTTTGACCAAAGAAAGTTCTCCTGTGGGTTCTCTTTTGAGGCTACACATGTAGAGGTACGAGACACACCAAATCTATTCGAGTTACAACGTGTTGTTTAGGAGATACAAGCTAATTTTGCACGATGCGTTATTTCTTCTCTTAAAGTGTTTCCAGTAGTATTTGTCTTTACTCTGCAACAATGTATTTCCTTATAACATGGTATTCTTACTTATTCTTTCGAGAGAAAACTCGCCTGTGCGTTCTCTTTTGAGGCTACACGCTTAGACAAATACGCAACGCCAAAGCTTTTCGAGTTACAACGTGTTGTTTAGGAAAACAAGATAATTTCGCACGATGCAGGATTTCCATAAAACGTGGTTTTCTGAAAAATTTTAACGAAAGAAAATTCTCCTGTGGGTTCTCTTTTGAGGCTACACGTTTAGACGTACAAGCCACACCAAATCTTTTCCAGTTACAACGTGTTGTTTAGGAGATACAAGCTAATTTTGTACGATGCGTTATTTCTTCTCGTAATGTGTTTCCAATATGTACGTATTTGTCTTTACTCTGCAACACTGTATTTCCTTATAACGTGGTATTCTTACATATTCTTTCGAGAAAAAACTCTCCTTTACATTCTGTTTTGAGGCTACATGCTTAGACATACACGCAACACCAAAGCTTTTCGAGTTACAATGTGTTGTTTAGGAAAAACAAGATAATTTCGCATGATGCGAGATTTCCTTAAAACGTGGTTTCTGACAAATTTTGATGAAAGAAAATTCTCTTGTGGGTTCCCTTTTGATGCTACACGCTTAGACGTACACGTCACACCAAATCTTTTCGAGTTACAACGTGTTGTTTAGTAGACACAAGCTAATTTTGTACGATGCGTTATTTCTTCTTGTAAAGTGTTTCCAATATGTACTTATTGGTCTTTATTCTGCAAAATTGTATTTTCTTATAACGTGGTATTCTTACATAATCTTTCGAGAGAAAACTCTCCTGTGCCTTCTCTTTTGAGGCTCCACGCTTACACATACACGCAACACCAAAGCTTTTCGAGTTACAACATGTTGTTTAGGAAAAAGAAGATGATTTCGCACGATGCGGGATTTCCTTAAAACGTGGTTTTCTGACAAATTTTGACGAAAGAAAATTCTCCTGTGGGTTCTCTTTTGAGGCTACACGTTTAGACGTACACGGCACACCAAATCTTTTCGAGTCACAACGTGTTGTTACGGAGATACAAGGTAATTTTGTAAGATGAGTTACTTCTTCTCTTAAAGTGTTTCCAATACGTTCTTATTTGTCTTTACTCTGCAACACTGTATTTCCTTATAACGTGGTATTCTTACATATTCGTTCGAGAGAAAACTATCCTGTGTGTTCCCTTTTTAGTCTACACACTTAGACATACAGGCAACACCACAGCTTTCTGAGTTACAACGTGTTGTTTATGAAAAACCAGATAATTTCGCACGATGCGGGATTTCCTTAAAACGTAGTTTTCTGAAAAATTTTGACGAAAGAAAATTCTTCAGTGGGTTCTCTTTTGAGGCTACACGTTTAGACGTACATGCCACACCAAATCCTTTCGAGTTACCACATGTGGTTTAGGAGATACAAGCTAATATTTTAAGATACGTTATTTCTTCTCATTAAGTGTTTCCAACATGTACGTATTTGTCTTTACTCTGCAACACTGTATTTCCTTATAACTTTGTATTCTTATATATTCTTTCGAGAGAAAACTCTCCTGTGTGTTCTCTTTAGAGGCTACACGCTTAGACATACAAGCAACGCCAAAGCTTTTCGAGTTACAATGTGTTGTTTAGGAAAAACAAGATAATTACGCACGATGCGAGATTTCCATAAAACGTGGTTTTCTGAAAAATTTTGACCAAAGAAAGTTCTCCTGTGGGTTCTCTTTTGAGGCTACACATGTAGAGGTACGAGACACACCAAATCTATTCGAGTTACAACGTGTTGTTTAGGAGATACAAGCTAATTTTGCACGATGCGTTATTTCTTCTCTTAACGTGTTTCCAGTAGTATTTGTCTTTACTCTGCAACAATGTATTTCCTTATAACATGGTATTCTTACTTATTCTTTCGAGAGAAAACTCGCTTGTGCGTTCTCTTTTGAGGCTACACGCTTAGACAAATACGCAACGCCAAAGCTTTTCGAGTTACAACGTGTTGTTTAGGAAAACAAGATAATTTCGCACGATGCAGGATTTCCATAAAACGTGGTTTTCTGAAAAATTTTGACGAAAGAAATGTCTCCTGTCTGTTCTCTTTTGAGGCTACACGTGTAGAAGTACGAGCCACACCAAATCTTTTCGAGTTACCACGTGTTGTTTAGGAGATACAAGCTAATTTTGTACGATGTGTTATTTCTTCTCTTAAAGTGTTTCCAATACTTACGTAGTTGTCTTTACTCTGCAACACTGTATTCCCTTATAAAGTGGTATTCTTACATATTCTTTGGAGAGAAAACTCTCCTGTGCGTTCTCTTTTGAGGCTACACGCTTAGACATACACGAAACGCCAAAGCATTTCGAGTTACAATGTGTTGTTTAGGAAAAACAAGATAATTCCGCACTATGCGAGATTTCCATAAAACGTGGTTTTCTGAAAAATTTTGACCAAAGAAAGTTCTCCTGTGGGTTATCTTTTGAGGCTACACGTGTAGAGGTACGAGCCACACCAAATCTACTCGAGTTACAACGTGTTGTTTAGGAGATACAAGCTAATTTTTTATGATGCTTTATTTCTTCTCTTAAAGTGTTTCCAGTAGTATTTGTCTTTACTCTGCAACACTGTATTTCCTTATAACATGGTATTCTTACATATTCTTTCGAGAGAAAACTCGCCTGTGCGTTCTCTTTTGAGGCTACACACTTAGACAAATATGCAACGCCAAAGCTTTTCGAGTTACAACGTGTTGTTTAGGAAAACAAGATAATTTCGCACGATGTGAGATTTCCATAAAACGTGGTTTTCTGAAAAATTTTGATGAAAGAAAATTCTCCTGTGGGTTCTCGTTTGAGGCTACACTTTTAGACGTACACGTCACACCAAATATTTTCGAGTTACAACGTGTTGTTTAGGAGATACAAGCTAATATTGTAAGATGCGTTATTTCTTCTCATAAAGTGTTTCCAATATGTACTTATTTGTCTTTACTCTGCAAAATTGTATTTCCTTATAACGTGGTATTCTTACATATTCTTTCGAGAGAAAACTCTCCAGTGCCTTCTCTTTTGAGGCTCCACGCTTACACATACACGCAACACCAAAGCTTTTTGAGTTACAACATGTTATTTAGGAAAAAGAAGATGATTTCGCACAATGCAGGATTTCCTTAAAAAGTGGTTTTCTGAAAAATATTGAAGAAAGAAAATTCTCCTGTGGGTTCTCTTTTGAGGCTACACGTTTAGACGTACACGCCACACCAAATCTTTTCAAGTTACCACGTGTTGTTTAGGAGATACAAGCTAATTTTGTACGATGCATTATTTCTTCTCGTAAAGTGTTTTCAATACGTATTTATTTGTCTTTAATCTGCAACACTGTATTTCCTTATAACGTGGTATTCTTACGTATTATTTCTAGGGAAAACTCTCATGTGCGTTCTCTTTGAGGCGACACGCTTAGACAAACACGCAATGCCAAAGCTTTTCGAGTTACAATGTGTTGTTTAGGAAAAACGAGATAATTTAGCACGATGCGAGATTTCCATAGAAGGTGGTTTTCTGAAAAATTTTGACGAATGAAAGTTCTCCTGTGGGTTCTCTTTTGAGGCTACACGTGTAGAGGTACGAGCCACACCAAATCTTTTCGAATTACAATGTGTTGTTTAGGACATACAAGCTAATTTTTTACGATGTGTTAATTATTCTCATAAAGTGTTTCCAATACGTACCTATTTGTCTTTGCAACATTATATTTCCTTATAACGTGGTATTCTTACATATTCCTCCGAGAGAAAATGATCCTGTGCGTTCCATTTTGAGGCTACACACTTAGACATACAGGCAACACCAAAGCTTTTCGAGTTACAACGTGTTGTTTATGGAAAACAAGATAATTTCGCACGATGCAGGATTTCCTTAAAACGTGGTTTTCTGACAAATTTTGACGAAGGAAAATTCTCCTGTGGCTTCTCTTTTGAGGCTACACGTTTAGACGTGCATGCCACACCAAATCATTTCGAGTTACCACGTGTTGTTTAGGAGATACAAGCTAATTTTGTATGATGCGTTATTTCTTTTCGTAAAGTGTTTCCAATACGTACATATTTGTCTTTACTCTGCAACACTGTATTTCCTTATAACGTTGTATTCATACATGTTCTTTCGAGAGAAAACTCTCCTGTGCATTCTCTTTAGAGGCTATATGCTCAGACATACACGCAACACTAAAGCTTTTCGAATTACAACGTGTTGTTTAGGAAAAACAAAATAATTTTTACGATGCGGGATTTCCTTAAAACGTGGTTTTCTGACAAATTTTGACGAAAGAAAGTTCTCCTGTGGGTTCTCTTTTGAGGCTACACGTGTAGACGTACGAGCCACACCAACTATTTTTGAGTTACAACGTGTTGTTTAGGAGATACAAGCAAATATTGTACGATGTGTTATTTCTTCTCGTAAAGTGTTTCCAAAACGTACATATTTGTCATTACTCTGCAACACTGTATTTCCTTAAAACATGGTATTCTTACATATTCTTTCGAGGGAAAACTCTCCTGTGCATTCTCTTTTGAGGCTACACGATTAGACAAACACGCAACACCAAAGCTTTTCGAGTTAAAACATGTTGTTTAGGAAAAAGAAGATGATTTCGCACGATGCGGGATTTCATTAAAACCTGGTTTTCTGAAAATTTTTTACGAAAGAAAATTCTCCTGTGGGTTCTCTTTTGAGGCTACATATTTAAACGTACATGCCACCAAATCTTTTCGAGTTACAACATGTTGTTTAGGAGAGACAAGCTAATATTTTATAATGCGTTAATTCTTCTCGTAACGTGTTTCCAATATGTACGTATTTGTCTTTACTCTGCAACATTGTATTTCCTTATAACGTGATATTCTTACATATTCTTTCGAGAGAAAACTATCCTGTGCATTCCCTTTTGAGGCTAAACACTTAGACATAGAGGCAACACCATAGCTTTTCGAGTTACAACGAGTTGTTTATAAAAAACAAGATAATTTCGCACGATGCCTGATTTCCTTAAAACATGATTTTCTGACAAATTTTGACGAAAGAAAATTACTCTGTGGGTTCTCTTTTGAGGCTTCACGTTTAGACGTGCACGCCACACCTAATCCTTTCGAGTTAACACGTGTATTTAGGAGATACATGCTAATTTTGTACGATGCGTTATTTCTTCTCGTAAAGTGTTTCCAATACGTACGTATTTGTCTTTACTCTGCAACACTGTATTTCCTTATAACGTGGTATTCTTGCATATTCTTTCGAGAGAAAACTATCCTGTGTGTTCCCTTTTGAGGCTACACACTGAGACATACAGGCAACACCAAAGCTTTTCGAGTTACAACGTGTTGTTTATGAAAAACAAGATAATTTCGCACGATGCGGGATTTCCTTAAAACTTGGTGTTCAGACAAATTTTGACGAAAGAAAATTCTCCTGTGTCTTCTCTTTTGAGGCTACACATTTAGGCGTACGAGCCACACCAAATATTTCGAGTTACAACTTGTTGTTTAGGAGATAATAGCAAATTTTGTACGATGCGTTATTTCTTCTTGTAAAGTGTTTCCAATAAGTACTTATCTGTCTTTACTCTGCAACACTGTATTTCCTTATAACGTGGTATTCTTACATATTCTTTCGAGGGAAAACTCTCCTGTGCGTTCTCTTTTGAGGCTACATTCTTAGACATACACGCAACGCCAAATCTTTTCGAGTTACAAAGTGTTGTTTAGGAAAAACAAGATAATTTCGCACGATGCGAGATTTCCATAAAACGTGGTTTTCTGAAAAATTTTGACCACAGAAAGTTCTCCTGTGGGTTCTCTTTTGTGGCTACATGTTTAGACGTACACGTCACACCAAATCTTTTCGAGTTACAACGTGTTGTTTAGGAGATACAAGCTAAACTTGTACGATGAGTTATTTCTTCTCATAAAGTGTTTCCAATAAGTACTTATTTGTCGTTACTCTGCAAAAATGTATTTCCTTATAACGTGGTATTCTTACATATTCTTTCGAGAGAAAACTCTCCTGTGCCTTCTCTTTTGAGGCTCCACGCTTACACATACAAGCAACAGCAAAGCTTTTCGAGTTACAACATGTTGTTTAGGAAAAAGAAGATGATTTCGCATAATGCGGGATTTCCTTAAAACGAGGTTTTCTGAAAAATTTTGACGAAAGAAAATTCTCCTGTGGGTTCTCTTTTGAGGCTACACATTTAGACATACAGGACACACCAAATCATGTCGAGTTACAACGTGTTGTTTAGGAGATACAAGCTAATTTTTTACGATGTGTTAATTATTCTCGTAAAATGTTTCTAATACATACGCATTTGTCTTTACTCTGCAACATTGTATTTCCTTATAACGTGGTATTCTTACATATTCTTTCGATAGAAAACTATCCTGTGTGTTCCCCTTTGAGGCTACACACTTAGACATACAGGCAACACCAAAGCTTTTCGAGTTACAACGTGTTGTTTATGAAAAACTAGATAATTTCGCACGATGCGGGATTTCCATAAACGTGGTGTTCTGACACATTTTGACGAAAGAAAATTCTCCTGTGGGTTCTCTTTTGAGGCTACACGTTTAGAGGTACATGCCACACCAAATCCTTTCGAGTTACCACGTGTTGTTTAGGAGATACAAGCTAATTTTGTACGATGCGTTATTTCTTCTCGTAAAGTGTTTCCAAACGTACATATTTGTCTTTACACTGCAACACTGTATTTCCTTATAATGTTGAATTCTTACATGTTCTTTCGAGAGAAAACTCTCCTGTGCATTCTCTTTAGAGGCTACATGCTCACTCATACACGCAACACCAAAGCTTTTCGAGTTACAACGTGTTGTTCAGGAAAAACAAGATAATTTTGCACTATGCGGGATTTCCTTAAAACGTGGTTTTCTGACAAATTTTGACGAAAGAAAGTTCTCCTGTGGGTTGTCTTTTGAGGCTACAGGTTTAGACGTACATGCCACACCAAATCTTTTCGAGTTACAACTTGTTGTTTAGGAGATACAAGCAAATTTTGTACGATGCGTTATTTCTTCTTGTAAAGTGTTTCCGATACGTACTTAATTGTCTTTACTCTGCAACACTGTATTTCCATATAACGTGGTATTCTTACATATTCTTTTGAGGGAAAACTCTCCTGTGCGTTCTCTTTTGAGGCTACATGCTTAGACATATAGGCAACGCCAAAGCTTTTCGAGTTACAACATGTTGTTTATGAAAAACAAGATAATTTCGCACGATGCGGGATTTCCTTAAAACGTGGTTTTCTGACAAATTTTGACGAAAGAAAATTCTCCTGTGGGTTCTCTTTTGAGGCTACACGTTTAGAGGTACACGCCACACAAAATCCTTTCGAGTTACCACGTGTTGTTTAGGAGATACAGCTAATTTTGTATGATGCATTATTTCTTCTCGTAAAGTGTTTCCAATACGTACGTATTTGTCTTTACTCTGCAACACTGTATTTCCTTATAATGTTGTATTCTTACATGTTCTTTCGAGAGAAAACTCTCCTGTGCATTGTCTTTAGAGGCTACATGCTCACACATACACGCAATACCAAAGCTTTTCGAATTACAACGTGTTGTTTAGGAAAAACAAGATAATTTTTCACGATGCGGGATTTCCTTAAAACGTGGTTTCTGACAAATTTTGACGAAAGAAAGTTCTCCTGTGCGTCGTGTTTTGAGGCTACACGTTTAGACATACATGCCACACCAAATCTTTTCGAGTTACAACTTGTTGTTTAGGAGATACAAGCAAATTTTGTACGATGCGTTATTTCTTCTTGTAAAGTGTTTCCGATACGTACTTAATTGTCTTTACTCTGCAACACTGTATTTCCATATAACGTGGTATTCTTACATATTCTTTTGAGGGAAAACTCTCCTGTGCGTTCTCTTTTGAGGCCACATGCTTAGACATATAGGCAACGCCAAAGCTTTTCGAGTTACAACATGTTGTTTATGAAAAACAAGATAATTTCGCACGATGCGGGATTTCCTTAAAACGTGGTTTTCTGACAAATTTTGACGAAAGAAAATTCTCCTGTGGGTTCTCTTTTGAGGCTACACGTTTAGAGGTACACGCCACACAAAATCCTTTCGAGTTACCACGTGTTGTTTAGGAGATACAGCTAATTTTGTATGATGCATTATTTCTTCTCGTAAAGTGTTTCCAATACGTACGTATTTGTCTTTACTCTGCAACACTGTATTTCCTTATAATGTTGTATTCTTACATGTTCTTTCGAGAGAAAACTCTCCTGTGCATTGTCTTTAGAGGCTACATGCTCACACATACACGCAATACCAAAGCTTTTCGAATTACAACGTGTTGTTTAGGAAAAACAAGATAATTTTTCACGATGCGGGATTTCCTTAAAACGTGGTTTCTGACAAATTTTGACGAAAGAAAGTTCTCCTGTGCGTCGTGTTTTGAGGCTACACGTTTAGACATACATGCCACACCAAATCTTTTCGAGTTACAACTTCTTGTTTAGGAGATACAAGCAAATTTTGTACGATGCGTTATTTCTTCTTGGAAAGTTTTTCTAATACGTTCTTATTTGTCTTTAATCTGCAACACTGTATTTCCTTATAACGTGGTATTCTTACATATTCTTTCAAGGGAAAACTATCCTGTGCGTTCTCTTTTGAGGCTACATGCTTAGACATACACGCAACGCCAAAGCTTTTCGACTTACAACGTGTTGTTTAGGAAAAACAAGATTATTTCCCACGATGCGAGATTTCCTTAAAACGTGGTTTCTGACAAATTTTGATGAAAGAAAATTCTCCTGTGGGTTCTCTTTTGAGGCTACACGTTTAGACATACACGTCACACCAAATCTTTTCGAGATACAACGTGTTGTTTAGGAGATACAAGTTAATTTTGTATGATGCGTTATTTCTTCTCGTAAAGTGTTTCCAATATGTACTTATTTGTCTTTACTCTGCAAAATTGTATTACCTTATAACGTGGTATTCTTACATATTCTTTTGAGAGAAAATGCTCCTGTGCCTTCTCTTTTGAGGCTCCACGCTTAGACATACACGCAACACTAAAGCTTTTCGAGTTGCAACATGTTTTTTAGGAAAAAGAAGATGATTTCGCACGATGCAGGATTTCCTTAAAACGTGGTTTTCTGAAAAATTTTAACGAAAGAAAATTCTCCTGTGGGTTCTCTTTTGAGGCTACACGTTTAGACGTACACGCCACACCAAATCTTTTCGAGTTACAACGTGTTGTTTAAGAGATACAAGCTAATTTTTTACGATGTGTTATTTCTTCTTGTAAAGTGTTTCCAATAAGTACTTATCTGTCTTTAATCTGCAACACTGTATTTCCTTATAACGTGGTATTCTTACATATTGTTTCGAGGGAAAACTCTCCTGTGCGTTCTCTTTTGAGGCTACATGCTTAGACATACACGCAACGCCAAAGCTTTTCGAGTTACAAAGTGTTGTTTAGGAAAAACAAGATAATTTCGCACGATGCGAGATTTCCATAAAACGTGGTTTTCTGAAAAATTTTGACGAAAGAAAGTTCTCCTGTGGGTTCTCTTTTTAGGCTACATGTTTAGACGTACACGTCACACCAAATCTTTTCGAATTACAACGTGTTGTTTAGGAGATACAAGCCAATTTTGTACAATGCGTTATTTCTTCTCATAAAGTGTTTCCAATAAGTACTTATTTGTCTTTACTCTGCAAAATTGTATTTCCTTATAACGTAGTATTCTTACATATTCTTCCGAGAGAAAACTCTCCTGTGCCTTTTCTTTTGAGGCTACACGCTTACACATACACGCACCACCAAAGCTTTTCGAGTTACAACATGTTGTTTATTAAAAAGAAGATGATTTCGCATGATGCGGGATTTCCTTAAAACGAGGTTTTCAGAAAAATTTTGACGAAAGAAAATTCTCCTGTGGGTTCTCTTTTGAGGCTACACATTTAGACGTACAGGCCACACCAAATCTTGTCGAGTTACAACGTGTTGTTTAGGAGATACAAGCTAATTTTTTACGATGTGTTAATTATTCTCATAAAGTGGTTCCAATACATACGTATTTGTCTTTACTCTGCAACATTTTATTTCGTTATAACGTGGTATTCTTACATATTCTTTCGATAGAAAACTATCCTGTGCGTTCCCCTTTGAGGCTACACACTTAGACATACAGACAACACCAAAGCTTTTCGAGTTACAACGTGTTGTTTATGAAAAACAAGATAATTTCCCACGATGCGGGATTTCCTTAAAACGTGGTGTTCTGACAAATTTTGACGAAAGAAAATTCTCCTGTGGGTTCTCTTTTGAGGCTACACGTTTAGAGGTACACGCCACACCAAATCCTTTCGAGTTACCACGTGTTGTTTAGGAGATACAAGCTAATTTTGTACGATGCGTTATTTCTTCTCGTAAAGTGTTTCCAAACGTACATATTTGTCTTTACACTGCAACACTGTATTTTCTTATAATGTTGAATTCTTACATGTTCTTTCAAAAGAAAACTCTCCTGTGAATTCTCTTTAGAGGCTACATGCTCACACATACACGCAACACCAAAGCTTTTCGAGTTACAACGTGTTGTTCAGGAAAAACAAGATAATTTTGCACTATGCGGGATTTCCTTAAAACGTGGTTTTCTGACAAATTTTGACGAAAGAAAGTTCTCCTGTGGGTTGTCTTTTGAGGCTACAAGTTTAGACCTACGAGCCACACCAAATCTTTCCGAGGTACAACTTGTTGTTTAGGAGATACAAGCAAATTTTGTACGATGCGTTATTTCTTCTTGTAAAGTGTTTCCAATACGTACTTAATTGTCTTTACTCTGCAACACTGTATTTCCATATAACGTGGTATTCTTACATATTCTTTTGAGGGAAAACTCTCCTGTGCGTTTCTTTTGAGGCTACACGCGTAGACATATAGGCAACGCCAAAGCTTTTCGAGTTACAACGTGTTGTTTATGAAAAACAAGATAATTTCGCACGATGCGGGATTTCCTTAAAACGTGGTTTTCTGACAAATTTTGACGAAAGAAAATTCTCCTGTGGGTTCTCTTTTGAGGCTACACTTTGAGAGGTACACACCACACCAAATCCTTTCGAGTTACCACGTGTTGTTTTGGAGATACAGCTAATTTTGTACGATGCGTTATTTCTTCTCGTAAAGTGTTTCCAATACTTACGTATTTGTCTTTACTCTGCAACACTGTATTTCCTTATAATGTTGTATTCTTACATGTTCTTTCGAGAGAAAACTCTCCTGTGCATTGTCTTTAGAGGCTACATGCTCACACATACACGCAATACCAAAGCTTTTCGAGTTACAACGTGTTGTTCAGGAAAAACAAGATAATTTTTCACGATGCGGCTTACAAAATTAGCTTGTATCTCCTAAACAACACGTTGTAACTCGAAATGAATTGGTGTGGCGTGTACGTCTAAACGTGTAGCCACAAAGGAGAACCCATAGGAGAATTTTCTTTCATCAAAATTTTTCAGAAAATCACGTTTTAAGGAAATCCCGCATCGTGCAAAATTATCATTTTTTCCTAAACGACACGTTGTAACTCGAAAAGCTTTCGTGTTGCGTGTATGTCTAAGTGTGTAGCCTCCAAAGAGAAGGCACAGGAGAGTTTTCTCTCAAAATAATATGTAAGAATACCATGTTATAAGGATATAAAGTGTTGCAGAGTAAAGACAAATATGTACGTATTGGAAACACTTTAGGAGAAGAAATAATGCATCGTACAAAATTAGCTTGAATCTCCTAAACAACACTCTGTAACTTGAAGACATTTGGTGTGGCGTGTACATCTTAACGTGTAGCCTCAAAAGAGAACCCACAGGAGAATTTTGTTTCGTCAAAATTTGTCAGAAAACCACGTTTTAAGGAAATCCTGCATAGTGCGAAATATTCTTGTTTTTCCTAAACAACAGGTCGTAACTCGAAAAGCTTTGGTGTTGCGTGTATGTCTAAGCGTGTAGCCTCAAAAGAGAACGCAGAGGAGAGTTTTCTCTCGAATGAATAAGTAAGAATACCATGTTATAAGGAATTACAGTGTTGTAGAATAAAGACAAATATGTACATATTGGAAACACTTAAACTTTACGAGAAGAAATAACGCATCGTACAAAATTAGCTTGTATCTCTTAAACAACACTTTGTAACTCGAAAAGCTTTGGTGTTGCGTGCATTTCAAAGCGTGTAGCCTCAAAAGAGAAGGCACAGGAGAGTTTTCTCTGGAAAGAATATATAAGAATACCACGTTATAAGGAAATACAGTGTTGCAGAGTAAAGACAAATACATTCATATTCGAAACACTTTATGAGAAGAAATAACGCATCGCAAAAATTAGCTTGTATCTCCTAAACAACATTTTGTAACTCGAAAAGATTTGGTGTGGCGTGTACGTCTAAACGTCTAGCCTCAAACGGGAACTCACAGGAAAATTTTCTTTTGTCAACATTTTTCAGAAAACCATGTTTTAAGGAAATCCCGCATTGTGCGAAATTATCTTGTTTTTCCTAAACAACACGTTGTAACTCGAAAAGCTTTGGTGTTGCATGTATGTCTAAGTGTGTAGCCTCAAAAGAGAACGCACAGGAGAGTTTTCTCTCGAAAGAATATGTAAGAAAACCACGTTATAAGGAATTACAGTGTTTCAGAGTAAAGACAAACATGTACGTATTGGAAACACTATACGAGAAGAAATAACGCATCATAAAAAATTAGCTTGTATCTCCTAAACAACACGTTGTAACCGAAAAGATTTGGTGTGGCATGTACGTCTAAAGGTGTAGCCTCAAAAGAGAACCCACAGGAGAATTGTCTTAGGTCAAAATTTGTCAGAAAACCATGTTTTAAGGAAATCCCGCACATTATAAGGAAATACAGTGTTGCAGAGTAAAGACAAATATGTACCTATTGGAAACACTTTACAAGAAGAAATAACGCATCGTACAAAATTAGCTTGTGTCTCCTAAACAACACTTTGTAATTCGAAAAGATTTGGTTTGGCATGTACGTCTAAACGTGTAGCCTCAAAAGAGAAGCCACAGGAGAATTTTCTTTCGTTAAAATTTGTCAGAAAAGAGAACGCACAGGAGAGTTTTCTCTCGAAAGAATATATAAGAATAACACGTTATAAGAAAATACAGTGCTGCAAAGTAAAGACAAATACGTACCTTTTGGAAACACTTAAACTTTACGAGAAGTAAAGCATAGTACAAAATTAGCTTGTATCTCTTAAACAACACGTTGTAACTCGAAAAGCTTTGGTGTTGCGCGCATTTATGAGCATGTAGCCTCAAAAGAGAAGGCACAGGAAGAAAGAATGCATCGCAAAAAATTAGCTCGTATCTCCTAAACAACATGTTGTTACTCGAGAAGATTTGGTGTGGCGTGTACGTCTAAACGTGTAGCCTCAAAAGAGAACACACAGGAGAATTTTCTTTGGTCAAAATTTGTCAGAAAACCTCGTTTTAAGGAAATCCCGCATCGTGCGAAATTATCTTGTTTTTCCTAAACAACACGTTGTAACTCGAAAACTTTGTTGTTGCGTGTATGTCTAATCATGTAGCCTCAAAAGAGAACGCACAGGAGACTTTTCTCTCGAAAGAATATGTAAGAATACCACGTTATAAGGTAATACAGTGATGCAGAGTAAAGACAAATTAGTACGTATTGGAAACACTTTACGAGAAGAAATAATGCATCGTACAAAATTAGCTTGTATCTCCTAAACAACATGTTGTAACTCGAAAAGATTTGGTGTGGCGTGTACGTCTAAACGTGTAGCCTCAAAAGAGAACCCACAGGAGAATTGTTTTTCCTTAAAATTTGTCAGAAAACCATGTTTTAAGGAAATCACTCATCGTGAGAAATTATCATGTTTTTCCTAAACAACACGTTGTAACTCGAAAAGCTTTGATGTTGCGTGTATGTCTAAGCGTGTAGCCTCAAAAGAGAACTCACAGGAGAGTTTTCTCTCGAAAGAACATGTAAGAATACCACATTATAAGGAAATAAAATTTTGCAGAGTAAAGACAAATACGTATGTATTTGAAACACTTTACGAGAAGAAATAACGCATCGTAAAATTTAGTTTGTATCTCCTAAACAACACATTGTAACTCGAAAAGAGTTGGTGTGGCATGTACGTCTAAACGTGTAGCCTCAAAGGAGAACCCACAGGAGAATTTTCTTTCGTCAAAATTTGTCAGAAAACCACTTATTAAGGAAATCTCGCATCGTGCGAAACTATCTTGTTTTTCCTAAACAACACATTGTAACTCGAAAATTTTTGATGTTGCATGTATGTCTAAGCATGTAGCCTCAAAAGAGAACGCACAGGAGAGATTTCTCTCGAACGAGTATGTAAGAATACCACGGTATAAGGAAATACAGTGTGGCAAATTAAAGATAAATATGTAGCTTTTGGAAACACTTAAACTTTACGAGAAGATATAAAGCATCGTAAAAAATTAGCTTGTATCTCCTAAACAACACGTTGTAACTCGAAAAGATTTGGTGTGGCGTGTACGTCTAAATGTGTAGCCTCAAATGAAAACTCACAGGAGAATTTTCTTTCGTCAAAATTTGTCAGAAAACTACGTTTTAAAGAATTCCCGCATCTTGCGAAATTATCTTGTTTTTCCTAAACAACATGTTCTAACTCGAAATGCTTTGGTGTTGCGTGTATGTCTAAGCGTCTAGCCTCAAAAGAGAACGCACAGGAGAGTTTTCTCATGAAAGAATATGTACAAATACCATGTTATAAGGAAATACAATGTTGTAAAGACAAATACGTACGTATTGGAAACACTTTAGGAGAAGAAATAACGCATCGTACAAAATTAGCTTGTATCTCCTAAACAACACGTTGTAACTCGAAAAGATTTGGTGTGGCGTGTACGTCTAAGCGTGTAGCCTCAAATGAAAACCCACAGGAGAATTTTCTTTCGTCAAAATTTGTCAGAAAACCACGTTTTAAGGAATTCCCGCATCTTGCGAAATTATCTTGTTTTTCATAAACAACACGATCTAACTCGAAATGCATTGGTGTTGCGTGTATGTCTAAGCGTGTAGCCTCAAAAGAGAATGCACAGGAGAGTTTTGTCTCGAAAGAATATGTACGAATACCATGTTATAAGGAAATACAGTGTTGTAGAGGAAAGACAAATACGTACGTTTTGGAAACACTTTAGGATAAGAAATAACGCATCATTCAAAATTAGCTTGTATCTCCTAAACAGCACGTTGTAACTCGAAAATCTTTGGTGTTGCGTGTATGTCTAAGCGTGTAGCCTCAAAAGAGAACGCACAGGAGAGTTTTCTCTCGAAAAAATATGTAAGAATACCACGTCATAAGGAAATACAGTGTTGCAAAGTAAAGAAAAATACGTACCTTTTGGAAACACTTAAACGTTACGAGAAGAAATAATGCATCATTGAAAATTAGCTTGTATCTCCTAAACAATACGTTCTAACTCGAAAAGATTTGGTGTTGCGTGTATGACTAAGCATGTAGCCTCAAAAGAGAGCGCACAGGAGAGTTTTCTCTCGAAAGAATATGTAAGAATACCACGTTATGAGGAAATACAGTGTTGCAGAGTAAAGAAAAATACGTGCATATTGGAAAACCTTTACGAGAAGAAATAACGCATCCTACAAAATTAGCTTGTATCTCCTAAACAACACCTTGTAACTCGAAAGGATTTGGTGTGGCGTGTACGTCAAACGTGTAGCCTCAAAAGAGAACCCACAAGAGAATTTTCTTTGGTCAAAATTTGTCAGAAAACCACGTTTTAAGGAAATCCCGCATCGTGCGAAATTATCTGGTTTTTCCTAAACAACACGTTTTAACTCGAAAAGCTTTGGTTTTGCGTGTATGTCTAAGTGTTTAGCCTCAAAAGAGAACGCACAGGAGAGTTTTCTCTCGAAAGAATATGTAAGAATTCCACGTTATAAGGAAATACAGTGTTGCAGAGTAAAGAAAAATACGTACGTATTGGAAAAACTTTACGAGAAGAAATAACGCATCCTACAAAATTAGCTTGTATCTCCTAAACAACACCTTGTAACTCGAAAGGATTTGGTGTGGCGTGTACGTCAAACGTGTAGCCTCAAAAGAGAACCCACAGGAGAATTTTCTTTGGTCAAAATTTGTCAGAAAATCAGGTTTTAAGGAAATCCCTCATCGTGCGAAATTATATTGTTTTTCCTAAACAATACTTTGTAACTCGTAAAGCTTTGGTGTTGCGTGTATGTCTAAGAGTGTAGCTTCAAAAGAGAACGCACAGGAGAGTTTTCTCTCGAAAGAATATGTAAGAATACCATGTTATAAGGAAATACAGTGTTGCAGAGTAAAGATCAATAGGTAGTTATTGTAAATACTTTACGAGAAAAAATAACGCATGGTACAAAATTAGCTTGTATCTGTTAAACAACACGTTGTAATTCGAAAATATTTGGTGTGGCGTGTATGTCTAAATGTGTAGCCTCAAAAGAGAACCCACAGGAGAATTTTCTTTCGTCAAAATTTTTCATAAAACCACGTTTTAAGGTAATCCCTCATCGTGCGAAATTATCTTGTTTTTCCTAAACAGCACAATGTAACTCGAAAAGCTTTGGTGTTGCGTGTATGTCTAAGCATGTAGCATCAAAAGAGAGCGCACAGGAGAGTATTCTCTCGAAAGAATATGTAAGAATACCACGTTATAAGGAAATACAGTGTTGCAGAGTAAAGAAAAATACGTACGTATTGGAAAAACTTTATGAGAAGAAATAACGCATCGTACAAAATTAGCTAGTATCTCGTAAACAACACCTTGTAACTCGAAAGGATTTGGTGTGGCGTGTACGTCTAAATGTGTAGCCTCAAAAGAGAACCCAAAGGAGAATTTTCTTTGGTCAAAATTTGACAGAAAACCACGTTTTAAGGAAATCCCGCATCGTGCGAAATTATCTTGTTTTTCCTAAACAACACGTTGTAACTCGAAAAGCTTTGGTGTTGCATGTATGTCTAAGCGTGTAGCCTCAAAAGAGAACGCACAGGAGAGTTTTCTCTCGAAAGAATATGTAAGAATACCACGTTATAAGGAAATACCGTGTTGAAGAGTAAAGATAAATAGGTAGTTATTGTAAATACTTTACGAGAAGAAATGACGCATGGTACAATATTAGATTGTATCTCCTAAACAACACGTTGGAATTCGAAAATATTTGGTGTGGCATGTACGTCTAAACGTGTAGCCTCAAAAGAGGACCGACAGGAGAATTTTCTTTCGTCAAAATTTTTCAGAAATCACGTTTTAATGAAATCCCTCATTGTGCGAAATTATCTTGTTTTTCCTAAACAACACGTTGTAACTCGAAAAGCTTTGGTGTTGCCTGTATGTCTAAGCGTGTAGCCTCAAAAGACAATGCACAGGAGAGTTTTCTCTTGAAAGAATATGTAAGAATACAATGTTATAAGGAAATACAGTGTTGCAGAGTAAAGACAAATATGTACGTATTGGAAACACTTTATGAGAAGAAATAAAGCATCGTAAAAATTAAGCTTTTATCTCCTAAACAACACTTTGTAACTCGAAAGATTTGGTGTGGCGTGTATGTCTAAACGTGTAGCCTCAAAAGAGAACCCACAGGAGAATTTTCTTTCGTCAAAATTTGTCAGAAAACCATGTATTAAGGAAATCCCGTATCGTGCAAAATTATCTTGTTTTTCCTAAACAACACATTGTAACTCGAAAAGCTTTGGTGTTGCGTGTACGTCTATGCGTGTAGCCTCAAAAGAGAATGCACAGGAGAGTTTTCTCTCGAAAGAATATGTAAGAATACCACGTTATAAGTAAATACAGTGTTGCAGAGTAAAGATAAATAGGTAGTTATTGTAAATACTTTACGAGAAGAAATAACGCATATTACAAAAGAGTTTTCTCTCGAAAGAATATGTAAGACTACCAAGTTATAAGGAAATACAGTGTTGCAGAATAAAGACAAATATGTACGCATAGAAAACACTTTATGAGAAGAAATAACGCATCGTACAAAATTAGCTTGCATCTCCTAAACAACAGGTTGTAACTCGAAAATATTTGGTGTGGTGTGTACGTCTAAACGTGTAGCCTCAAAAGAGAACCCACAGGAGAATTTTCTTCCGTCAAAATTTGTCTGAAAAACATTTTCTAAGGAAATCACGCATCGTACGAAATTATCTTGTTTTTCCTAAACTACACGTTGCAACTTGAAAAGCTTTGGTGTTGCGTGTATGTCTAAGCATGTAGCCTCAAAAGAGAGAGCACAGGAGAGTTTTCTCTCGAAAGAATATGTAAGAAAACCACAGTATAAGGAAATACAGTGTTGCAGAGTAAAGAAAAATACATACGTATTGGAAAAACTTTACAAGAAGAAATAACGCATTTGTACAAAACTAGCTTGTATCTCCTAAACAACACCTTGTAACTCGAAAAGATTTTGTTTGGCATGTAAGTCTAAAGGTGTAGCCTCAAAAGAGAAGCCACCGGAGAATTTTCTTTGGTCAAAATTTGTCAGCAAGCCAAGTTTTAAGGAAACCCCGCATCGTGCGAAATTATCTTGTTTTTCCTAAACAACACGTTGTAACTCGAAAAGCTTTGGTGTTGCGTGTATGTCTAAGCATGTAGCCTCAAAAGAGAATGCACAGGAGAGTTTTCTCTCGAAAGAATATGTAAGAATACCACGGTATAAGGAAATACAGTGTTGCAGAGTAATGACAAATACTTACGTATTGGAAACACGTTACGAGAAGAAATAACGCATGGTACAAAATTAGCTTGTACCTCCTAAACAACTCGTTGTAACTCGAAAAGATTTGATGTGACGTTTGCATCTAAACGTGTAGCCTCAAAAGGGAACCCACAGGAGAATTTTCTTTCGTCAAAAATTTTCAGAATACCATGTTTTACGGAAATCCCACATCATGCGAAATTATCTTGTATTTCCTAAACAACACGTTGTAACTCGAAAAGCTTTGGTGTTGCGTGTATGTCTAAGCTTGTAGCCTCAAAGGAGAACGCACAGGACAGTTTCCTGCGAAAGAATATGTAAGAATACCACGTTATGAGGAAATACAGTGTTGCAGAGTAAAGAGAAATACCTACGCATTGGAAACACTTTACAATAAGAAATAGTGCATTGTAAAAATTAGCTTGTATCTCCTAAACAACACGTTGTAACTCGAAAAGATTTGGTGTGGCGTGCATTTCTAAACGTGTAGCCTCAAAAGAGAACCCACAGGAGAATTTTCTTTGGTCAAAATTTGTCAGAAAACCAGGTTTTATGGAAATCCTGAAAAATTTTGACGAAAGAAAATTCTCCTATGGGTTCTCTTATGAGGCTACACGTTTAGACGTACACGCCACACCAATTCCTTTCGAGTTACAACGTGTTGTTTAGGAGATAGAAGCTAATTTTGTATGATGCGTTATTTCTTCTCGTAAAGTGTTTCCAATACGTATGTATTTGTCTTTACTCTGCAACACTGTATTTCCTTATAACTTGGTGTTCTTACATATTCTTTCAAGAGAAAACTATCCTGTGCCTTCTTTTTTGAGGCTACACACTTAGACATATGCGCAACACCAAAGTTTTTTGAGTTGCAACGTGTGGTTTAGGAAAAACCAGATAATTTCGCAAGATGTGGGATTTCCTTAAAACGTGATTGTCTGAAAAATTTTGAGGAAAGAAAATTCTCCTATGGGTTCTCTTTTGAGGCTACACGTTTAGACGTACACGCCACACCAAATCTTTCCGAGTTACAACGTGTTGTTTAGGAGATACAAGCTAATTTTGTACGATGCGCTATTTCTTCTCATAAAGTGTTTCCAATACATATGTATTTGTCTTTACTCTGCAAAACTGTATTTCCTTATAATGTGGTATTCTTATATATTCGTTCGAGAGAAAACTCTCCTGTGCCTTCTCTTTTGAGGCTACACACTTAGGCATACATGCAACACGAAAGCTTTTCGAGTTACAACGTGTTGTTTAGGAAAAACAAGATAATTTCGCACGATGCGGGATTTCCTTAAAACGTGATTTTCTGAAAAATTTTAATGAAAGAAAATTCTCCTATGGGTTCTCTTTTGAGGCTACATGTTTAGACGTACACGCCACACCAAATCTTTTCGAGTTACAACGTGTTGTTTAGGAGATACAAGCTAATTTTGTACGATGCGTTATTTCTTCACGTAAAGTGTTTCCAATAGGTACGTATTTGTCTTTACTCTGCAACACTGCATTTCCTATTAACGTGGTATTCTTACATATTCTTTCGAGAGAAAACTCTCCTGTGCCTTCTCTTTTGAGGTTACACACTTAGACATACACGCAACACGAAAGCTTTTCGAGTTACAAGGTTTTGTTTAGGAAAATCAAGATAATCTCGCACGATGCGGGATTTCCTTAAAATGTGATTTTCTGAAAAAATTTTGACGAAAGAAAATTCTCCTATAAGTTCTCTTTTGAGGCTACACGTTTAGACGTACACGCCACACCAAATCTTTTCGAGTTACAACGTGTTGTTTAGAAGATACAAGCAAATATTTTATGATGCGTTATTTCTTCTCGTAAACTGTTTCCAATAAGTACGTATTTGTCTTTACTCTGCAACACTGTATTTCCTTATAACGTGGTATTCTTATATATTCTTTCGAGAGAAAACTCTCCTGTGTGTTCTCTTTGAGGCTACACGCTTAGACATACACGCAACACCAAAGATTTTCGAGTTACAACGTGTTGTTTAGGAAAAACAAGATAATTTCGCACGATATGGGATTTCGTTAAAACCTGGTTTTCTGACAAATTTTGACCAAAGAAAATTCTCCTGTGGGTTCTCTTTTGAGGCTACACGTTTAGAGGAATATGCCACACCAAATCTTTTCGAGTTACAACGTGTTGTTTTGGAGATACAAGCTAATTTTGTAAGATACGTTATTTCTTCTCCTAAAGTGTTTCCAATACATACGTATTTGTCTTTATTCTGCAACACTGTATTTCCTTATAACGTGGTATTCTTGCATATTATTTTGAGAGAAAACTCTCCTGTGCCTTCTCTTTTGAGGCTACATGCTTAGACATACACGAAACACCAAAGCTTTTCGAGTTACAACGTGTTGTTTAGGAAAAACAAGATAATTTCGCATGATGCGGGATTTCCTTAAAACGTGGTTTTCTGACAAATTTTGACGAAAGAAATTTCTCCTGTGGGTTCTCTTTTGAGGCTACGTGTTTAGACGTACACACCACGCCAAATATTTTCGAGTTACAACGTGTTCTTTAGGAGAAACAAGCTAATTTTGTACGATGCATTATTTCTTCTCGTAAAGTGTTTTCAATACGTACGTATTTGTCTTTATTTTGCAACACTGTATTTCCTTATAACGTGGTATTCTTATATATTCTTTCGAGAGAAAACTCTCTTGTGCATTCTCTTTTGAGGCTACATGCTTAGACATACACGAACACCAAAGCTTTTTGAGTTACAACGTGTTGTTTAGGAAAAACAAGATAAGTTCGCACGATGAGGGATTTCCTTAAAACGTGGTTTTCTGACAAATTTTGAAGAAAGAAAATTCTCCTGTGGGTTCTCTTTTGAGGCTATACGTTTAGACGCACACGCCACACCAAATATTTTTGAATTACAACGTGTTGTTTAGGAGATACAAGCTAATTTTGTACCATGCATGATTTCTTCTCGTATAGTATTTACAATTACTACCTATTTATCTTTACTCTGCAACACTGTATTTCCTTATAACGTGGTATTCCTACATATTCTTTCGAGAGAAAACTCTCCTGTGTCCTCTTTTGAGGCTACACGCTTAGACATACACGCAACACCAAAGCATATCGAGTTACAACGTGTAGTTTAGGAAAAACAAGGTAATTTCGCACGATGAGGTATTTCCTTAGAACATGGTTTTCTGACAAATTTTGACGAAAGAAAATTCTCTTGTGGGTTCTCTTTTGAGGCTACACGTTTAGACGTACACGCCACACGAAATCTTTTCGAGTTACAACGTGTTAGTTAGGAGATACAAGCTAATTTTGTACGATGCGTTATTTCTTCTCGTAAAGTGTTTCCAATACGTACGTATTTGTCTTTATGCTGCAACACTGTATTTCCTTATAACGTGGTATTCTTACATATTCTTTCGACAGAAACTCTCCTGTGAATTCTCTTTTGAGGCCACACGCTTAGACATACATGCAACACCAAAGCTTTTCGAATTACAAAGTGTTGTTTAGGAGAAACAAGATAATTTCGCACGATGCGGGATTTCCATAAAACGTGGGTTTCTGACAAATTTTGACGAAGGAAAATCCTCCTGTGGTTTCTCTTTTGAGGCTACACGTTTAGCCGTACATGCCACACCAAATCCATTCGAGTTACAACGCGTTGTTTAGGAGATACAAGCTAATTTTGTATGATGCATTATATCTTTTCGTAAAGTTTTTTCCAATACTTACGTATTTGTCTTTAGTCTGCAACACTGTATTTCCTTATAACGTGGTATTCTCACATATTGTTTCGAGAGAATACTCTACTGTGCGTTCTCTTTTGAGGCTACAAGCTTAGATATACACGCAACACCAAAGCTTTTTGAATTACAACGTGTTGTTTAGGAAAAACAAGATAATTTCGCAGGATGCAGGATTTCCTTAAAACGTGGTTTTCTCACAAATTTTGACGAAAGAAAATTCTCCTGTTCGTTGTCTTTGAGGCTACACTTTTAGACGTACACGCCAAACCAAATCTTTTCGAGTTACCACTTGTTGTTAAGGAGCTACAAGTTAATAATTTATGATGCGTTATTTCTTCTCGTAAAGTGTTTCCAATATGTACGTTTTTGTCTTTACTCTGCAACACTGTATTTCCTTATAACGTGGTATTCTTACATGTTCTTCCGAGAGAAAACTCTCCTGTGCATTCTCTTTTGAGGCTACACCCTTAGACATACACGCAACACCAAAGCTTTTCGAGTTACAACGTGTTGTTTAGGAAAAACAAATAATTTCGCACGATGCGGGATTTCCTTAAAACGTGGTTTTCTGACAAATTTTGACGAAAGAAAATTCTCCTGTTGGTTCTCTTTTGAGGCTACACGTTTAGACTTACATGCCAAACCAAATCTTTTCGAGTTACAACGTGTTGTTTAGGAGATAAAAGCTAATTTTTAATAATGAATTATTTCTTCTCGTAAAGTGTTCCCAATATGTACGTATTTGTCTTTACTCTGCAAAATTGTATTTCCTAATAGCGTGGTGTTCTTACATATTCTTTCGAGAGAAAACTCTCCTGTGCCTTCTCTTTTGAGGCTCCACGTTTAGACATACACGCAACACTAAAGTTTTTCGAGTTACAACATGTTGTTTAGGAAAAAGAAGATGATGTCGCACGATGCAGGATTTCCTTAAAACGTGGTTTTCTCAAAAATTTTGAAGAAAGAAAATTCTCCTGTGGGTTCTCTTTTGAGGCTACACGTTTAGACATACACGCCACACCAGATCGTTTTGAGTTACAACGTGTTGTTTAGGAGATACATGTTAATTTTTTACTATGCGTTAATTCTTCTAGTAAAGTGTTTCCAATACGTACGTGTTTATCTTTACTCTGCAACACTGTATTTCCTTATAACGTGGTATTCTTACATATTCTTTCGAGAGAAAACTCTCCTTTGCGTTCTCTGTTGAGGCTACACGCTTAGACATACATGCAACACCAAAGCTTTTCGAGTTACGTGTTGTTTAGGAAAAACAAGATAATTTCGCACGATGCGAGATTTCCTTAAAACGTGGTTTCTGACAAATTTTGATGAAAGAAAACTCTCCTGTTGGTTCTCTTTTGAGGGTACACATTTAGACATACACGTCACACCAAATGTTTTCGAGTAACAACGTGTTGTTTAGGAGATACAAGCTAATTTTGTAAGATGCGTTATTTCTTCTCGTAAAGTGTTTCCAATATGTACTTATTTGTCTTTACTCATCAAAATTTTATTTCCTTATAACGTGGTATTCTTACATATTCTTTCAAGAGAAAACTCTCCTGTGCCTTCTCTTTTGAGGCTCCACGCTTAGACATACACGCAACACCAAAGCTTTTCGAGTTACAACTTGTTGTTTAGAAAAAAGAAGATGATTTCGCACGATGCGGGATTTCCTTAAAACGTGGTTTTCTGAAAAATTTTAACGAAAGAAAATTCTCCTGTGGGTTCTCTTTTGAAGCTACACATTTAGACGTACACGCCGCACCAAATCTTTTCGAGTTACAACGTGTTGTTTAGGAGATACAAGCTAATTTTGTACGATGCGTTATTTCTTCTCGTAAAGTTTTCCAATACGTACATATTTTTCTTTACTCTGCAACACTGTATTTCCTTATAACTTGGTATTCTTACATATTCTTTCGAGAGAAAACTATCCTGTGCGTTCCCTTTGAGGCTACACACTTAGACATACAG